>NC_048433.1:16471669-16479805 GCF_004353265.1 Vitis riparia
TTGAAGTATTTTTCATTTATTACATATTAGTTTGGTTTCATTTTTTCTTGTAGCCATCTTGATTCTTGTCATTTATACAATGAACCAATATGAAAGAAACAATGATAATAAGTTATTATGTCTATTTTAAAAAAAATGTTGAAGCCTCTAACATATTTAGTGTAGAATAATGAAAATAAAAATGAAAGTTATTTTATAGTATTTGAAATCGTATTAGAAAGTTGACTTAATGATTTGATTTAATTTTTAGAAGCAAGCATGATGATGTGGAACTTCTTAAAAATACAAAGAGACCTATCAAAGCTTAGATACATTATTAGTAAGACAAAATAGAAATATGTAAATTAATCATTTACTTTTTGTGTTGTTGTTATAATTATATTTGTTTGAAATTGTTGTGTGGTAACAATCAATTGGACATGATCAAAGAAAATGATAAAGGAGTGAAAATAAATGATGATGTAAGGAATACTGCTTTTTTTGCTAATATAATTATTTTATAAAATAAAAATTTGAACTAAGTAGTAAATTAATGTAGTTGAGGAAAATTTTGAGCAAGAAGTGAAACATGCTTCCAAAAGTAGAAAAAAAAAAATTGTCATGGTAAAGTTAAAGGAAAGTTCAAAATAATATTCGCTTCAAAAGGGTGTGGCTCCAAAGGTAAAAGTGTTTTTAATTAATAAAAAGTTTCATTAGTTGTATATTTGTTGAAAATTATATCAATTTAAATATGCTTATGTATCTTTTAAGTTATATCTTTAGACACGATGCTCACACGAGCGAGTGCTTAGAATTATTGAAGAGTTAGAACCAAAACAAAAAGTGGTCATATAAGATATTGGATTTGGTAGTCTCTTACAACTTCGATGTACCAAAATCGATCATAACTTGTGTTTTTGGTTGATAAATAGTTTCAATCCAAACTCTTACACGTTAGATGTGTATAATACTTTATTAAACTACCACCGATTGATGTTGAATTTATTGTGAGATTGAATGCAAGAGGGTTGAAAATTGATGTGAACAAAGATGTTAGTAATAAGAATGATTTGTGTAAAAATTATTATGATCAGGAATGAAAATTTCTGTTTTTTTCAACAAAACTTTGCGTTTCAACAGTCGACAAAGTGAAACTGAGGGGCAATATGTCAGTGAGGCAATTTATCATAAAAAAATTGGTGTGTTTCGACGAAATATCACTGAAATTTCGATTGTAGATGATTAATCAATGATTTTTTTTTTTTTAGGAAAGTACTTGAGACGCCAAAATATCACCAATATTTCGGCGATCTCACAGTCCTGCTCACCATTGGGCTAACTTGCATGTCATTTTATAATGTGCACTAGAAAAATATATACTAACACTGTGATAAAAACAAAATATTTTAATAAATAAATAAATTATAATTATTTATTTTTAAATTTAATTTAATTGATTGCTAAAAATATAATAATTACAGTGATAATTTTATTAACTTTTTTATATCATTTATACATTAATTAAATATAAAAATATAAATATAAGAAAAATTTATACATACATCATCATTTATTTTATATCATTTAATACAATTGAATTAAATGGATCATAATTTTAATATTAAATATATTTTAAAATTAAACATATTATAATTAAATATCACAATATTATAGTGGAATAATATCTGATGTAATTTAATAATAAATGTACACTTATAAAATTCATATTTTTTATTGACGCATACAACATTATTATCAAATATGATAAATTATATCATACATATATCAATTTTTTTAACAAAACACATTTAAAATGTTTATTATACTTCTAATTACATTTTTATTAGGTTTTTCTTATATTTTCATGAGTTTTGATCAATTTTAGGTCTATCAATATTTCTTCCTAAAATACCTGTCAATATATCTTTGATATATCTGCAAAATTGAAGTACTAATATATCCATGATTATTATTTTCATATTTGATTATGATAAAAAAGGGGCAATTGTCATTAGTTATGTTAGAAAATCAAATTACAGAGGATATAGAAGATGAGAATGATTTCAAAGTTCATTTTGTATTATTTGTGTTGGGTGCATTGTTATGTCTTGCAATGAAGCTATTTGTCCTTCTTACATCTTATGAAAGACCAACTCATTAAAGAAGATGGATTGGGCTAAACTTGTGTTGTCTTATCTCATGCATGGAATTGAAGAGTTTAAGATGAAGAAACAAAGTGTGATTTGTAGTTGCTTATTGTTTTTTTTTTTAATGGTAATGTCCTTATATATAATTTATCTTATAGTGAATTTCGAATTTGATATAAAAGCTTTTGTAAATTAACTATATGTCTTTCTAAAATATATTCGCAGCTATTCTACCATGAGCATATATCATTGCAACAAAATTTTCCACCTCTATCTACTCAACCTTCTCCTCATATTGGTTATGAAAATCTCAATGTAAGCTATAGTTTGCAATCTCGTTGAATATTTCATTTTGTTTTTAGTGATTTTTAATAAGATATGTGTGATATATTCATGAATATATTGTAAGTGAAAATATAGGTTATACAAAATGAGGGAAGAGATGGAATTGACCAAAATAAAATCAGAATGAAGGGTGATACTGAAGAGGAAACTAAGAAAGTTGACAAATTGGAAATCCCCCTACATAAAGATGTTCTTAAGCAAGTAAGTATTACAATATCTTTTAACTTATATAAGTATTAGTAGTTAACCTTTATATTATCATGTTATTAATCAAGTTCTCATATATCACTTGGTTGATGTTAGAAGCCTAATGGAGATGGATAAAGCATTTGAACAATTGAAGACACAAGTATTTGATTTGTGTCATGGTGGGAGTAGTAGTAGTAGTTATGAAAGTGTTTTTACTGAATTTGAGGCCAAATATAGAACATTCAAAGGACTATTCCTTGCTTCAAGAGACAATGAGAAACGAAGAGAGAGCGTAATATTCCTTCATGCGAGAGAAGTTTGGAAGAGAATGAGAAAGAAAAAAAAATGAACATTATGTTGACACTTTGTCAACTAACAAGTTATCCATAGAGAACTTGAATGGAAAAAAGAAAGATGTATCTCCTACATCATCTAAAGTACACATCATTCCTAAAGAAAATGTTGATATTTTACCACTTCGAATGAAAAGACCTACCAAGGATAATGGAAAGGTATCTATAATTTCAAGATGTGTATTTTGGTTATAACTACTTATCCATTGCTAACTAGAGTCTATGATTCTCTCCCTGAATAGAACCAGCAAACAAGACTCCTCAATTTTACTGTAAAATGGTCACATACAGCTTCTTATGTAGCCCAAGCCAAACACCTATTTGGTACATTGATATTTTGAACTCTTTGCTGAGAAATAGCCAAAGACTCTAGTAATAACTGCAATTAATCTCCTCTCAAAATTTAAATCTATGGAATTTCATGATGACTAATGGTAAAGCCCTTTAACTTACACCCGGAGAAACAAATTTTAATTTTATTGAGAGATCAATGCACATACAAATCATGCCACTCAGTTGAGAAACTTTAGCTGGACCAGGAAGGAAACAATGGGGTTCTGTAATGCTGGTTCGGTAACAAGTTAGCTAAATAAGAGTATCCAATGATTGATAACAAATCCCTGACAAGGAATGATATAAATAAAAACAAAAAAATCAGCCAAAAAGAAGGCCAGGGCATTGTTAGAGCTAATAGATTATGAAGACATTGAAGGAATTTCATTCTCCAGTAGCAGCACTTGCAGCACTCAGGTCCACAGTAAGATCGAGCTCCTGGACCATATTATAGCAGAAAATTTTTCATAAATCAGTCATATGTGATTGATTTAGTTTTTCTGTGCCCAAAGAGACAGTGTATCCGGAAAAGGAAAAGCAATATCTGCTGTAGAAAGGAAATAATGCCTGAAAATCTGAGATGTATGTAATTTGCTAGTCTGTCAGTGCAGCAGAAGATAAAGTAGAATGTTCCCATGGGAAACTGACTAAATTTTGAGGACTCTGTACTCTTATTCATTCCACAAGTCACCCAACAATGCAGTATCCAATGAAAGATTTTAAAGCAAATTTTTTTAGAATATCTTGCTTGTGTCTTTTCTTGTCATCCAAGCTGTCTTACAAAGCCAAGTATCTTGGAATCAATTGAAAGTACTGCACTCAACAATTTCCAGGCTGTTGAACTTTATGGTCTACTATTGTCCAATGGGATCTCAACAACTCTACATTCCTATGGCAATGTCTAGTACCATTTTCATGGGATAGAGCCGAGACAAATCATGTCTATAGTAGATGCAAAGAATCTTTCAGAATAAACCAAGGATTCTTCTCTTGGAACAGATTCCAATTACAGCAATAGGGTTTGAGTATTTCAATACTCAGACTCATGGCAAGGTGAGATTTGTGGCAGGTGTTTACCGCATTGTTCTTAGAGCTTATTTCCTATGTGAATACAAAATGTTTGCAATGCAGGTTTGCAAAGAGCGAAGTATCCAACAAAATTTTCAAATTCATGTCGGCATCAAAATGTAAGAAACTTATTCTAAATTCCATGCCACTTCTAAACTTGCATTCTAAGTCACTTGTGATTCTTCCTTTTATGCACTTCGAAATCTATCAGGCAATTTTTAATAATGTTAATATAATGAAATATGCAATTTGGTTAACCAAATGATAGCAGAAGAATTTACCTCTCCAGTTATCTTACTGTACATGGCAATCACATTTTTTACAGTGGACTCGAAGTGTGTTGTTGCATCATAACTCTGCAAGTGATTGAAAACTTCAATATCTGAATGGTGGATAATAAATTCTCAGACAACAGAAACTATTACACTTATTTGTTCAATGGGGCTACCATAACTAAGGAATGAATTCCAATATGTTAACAAGGGAAAACCAAATTTTTTGTCACATCATTTACAGGAAAATAAGAAAGCATGATGGAGTATTGCCTTTGTGGATTTCTAAAGTGACATGCAATTTTATCTTTGTATTAGGTGAACAAATTTCCGAAAATGTGTAAATATATAAATATAAAACTAAAATACTTCTAACCAAATTGGTCACTGAAAAAGAAAATGAATCAATGCCTTAAACCAGGGTTCAAGGTTTTCTGGGAGCTTAGACAATGTTTTTATCTGCTAACTAACTACCTACTATCTAGTATCCTACTTGCAGTTGCATCCATCCAAAGACAAAGGAGAAAATTAGTCAGTGTTGGGTACCAAGATCTCACTAAAATGCCCAGAAAACAAACCGTTTATTATCTATTTTACTTGAATGGAAAACCCATTAGTTATTGAAGATTTCAAGACAAAATAGCACAATGATTCATGTAGGTTGATGAATATTTGTGTTTTTTTTCTTTAACAAATAAACTAATAATTTGCTAAAAGGTTAAAACTAAAAGGATAAAAAAAATCTCATGTTATAAAGAAAACAGAAACAATGTGGCACATTTCCCTTAAGTTTTACTCTATCAAGTCAATTTGATTTATAAGTGCCACAATCAAAATTTCAACCATATAAAATAGAGAAGCACAGGAAAGACACAGCTCTCCACTTACAGTAGATATGAAGCAATGGTCAACTTCATGGTCGTTTTTGGGTTCAAATCTGTCATAAGTTTCATAGAATATCTCGTCTACAGGTCCAAGTAAATCTACACCACGCTTCAATTCTACCTCAGGTTGATCTGTCTCTGCCTCAGTTGTGACAAAAGCAATGTATTTCTCTTTTGGAGCCACATTGTGAGAATAGGAGCAACAGAACAGGTACCTGCAGTATTTATAGACTTAAGAAGAGTATATTTGAACTCAGCTGGATTCAGGATTTTAAATCATAAAAATCTGCTTTCCTATTTTATTTTCTCATCCAGATTTATGCTCTGATAAGGTGTCATTAGCATATTTAACCGATGCAAAGGCAGTGAAGAGGATGCTATCATTTATGGCCTCTTTGTCAGATGTAAGCTTGGAGCATTTCCTGAGTTTTGAAATTTTTGAAATTAATTTCATCTTTCATATTAAATCACAGGAAACAGTGAGAACAAAACATGGTTCCTTTCTAGTTTTCTGTTATTATGGAAGAACAATTTACTGGCAGATTTTCAATATCCAATTGATGATTTAATTTATAAATAAAACATTTTTTGCACACAAAATTAGATATCTTACTTCCAGTGGACAGATGAAAAGATGTTGGATCATACAAATTATGATTATGTACATAACAAAGCTACCTCTAGATATAGAAATTATACATGTACTGGCCTTTCAACATTTGTGTCTTATCAGTAGAGCAAATAAAAAAGTTCAGCAAGAACATTTAGCATACTTACATATCTGACTTACGACCAAGTTGCTTTTGTGGAAGAATAACCTGGACTGAGTGAGAGTCATTTGTGTCTGGAATGGAATGGCTCATTATACATATAGCACGTGCAACTTTTCCGACTTTTTGAACCTGTTCCATTTAATAACAATTCACATTTTTCACTTTTAGGAGCCTTAATTTGGTTTGAGAATGCAATATCACAGTTGCAGAACATCAACCAGTTAAGCAACTTCATGGAGTTCACACCATCTCAAAAGGTGTTTGAGGTTACCTTATCAGGTAAATATGATGGATCACAAACAACCTTCTTGCATTTAGCAGTTTCCCCTTCAGATGTCACACCGAAAGCTTTTCCATTTTCATCAAACTCGACCTGTTTATCCAAAGTATGAGACATTAATAGAAGGTTCCCTTACAAGCCATTAAAAGACTGCCCCAGTAGCAAAAAACAATGAACAACAGGTTATTTCCTTTGTGATCACCCAATTGATGAGCCAGTCAAAGGTAGCAATAGGCACAAAAAGGGGACAAAAAAGGAAAAAAAAAACCATAATTTAATTTTGATTTGTTAAGAAACTATAGCAATTAGGGGTTTGCGATAAAATAAACAATGATGCTAGTCAACTCCTTAGGTGTTTGGTCCTTGCCCCAATGATCTCCATGAAGATTACAAACCCTTAGATGGCTGGTTCTGAATAAATGTTTCCTAAGAAAAGCTAGGATGGGTCCTTACTTTAAGTGGGAGAAAGTTCAAGATAGGCAAGAAATGTAGAGATACTGTTGACTCAAACATATTGGACCACAAACAATGAGAAAAGCACCAATGATTCCCTCAAAATAAAGAAAAAGAAAAAAGAAAAAAAAAAGAAAATTCTTCAACCTAAAACCCCATTATATTGGTTGGTCAAAAGAATGAATGAAAAGGAAAAAAATCTCTCCACCATCCACAATAGAGCTACCTATTTTAGTGCTTGCTAGAAACTGAATATGTGTGGAGGGACAAGTCCTTTATGATAAAAAGGAGTGTTTTTAAAACAAAAATTATGGCTCTATTGGGAAGTGCTTTCAAAAACAGTTTTGAAAATTATAATGTTTTATGAAATAAAAGTCTGTTTGTGGACCTGAAATGTTCTTTACTAGTTTTCTATTTTTAAATATGTTTTAAAAATAACTTTGTATATTTATTGTATTATTTTTAATCATTCTCCATATTTGTATAATTATTTTTTAAAACAACTCTCAAACAACAAGTGAAAACAACTAACAAATGTTTTCTGAAAACACCTTGTTTTCTGTAATCTAATTGTCAAATGTGTTGTTCTATTTTTTGTGCTTTGGAAAACAAAAAAAAAAACTATTTTAAAAAACAATTACCAAACAAATCCAAAGAGGCTTGATCACTAGGTTCAGTACCCTAGAAAACATTCCCTTAGTCAATATATCCGCCTAATCTAAATGCATTGACACTTGCAAGATAAACAAAGCAATGGTGCGTGCTTGTTGATACAATGGCTAACCAAAGCCATAATCCCAGTATCCCTGTATGCCTAGGACTCAATATTGTCCTACCAAACACTCTTGGAAGGCATCCCAAGAACCACAATCTTCAACCAGCATGTTCCTCCTACCAAATCCCATCTTAATAAGCTGAATCCACTATAATTTTAAGAAATGATTAAAAATCCCTGTAGTGAGAAAGAATATTGGCTGACTGAACATTTTTATCACAAACAAATATGATTGAGTGCATGCCCATGCAATGCAAAACTATAGGGTGCCCACCCTAACAATCA